>NW_027641071.1:0-27151 GCF_949752795.1 Hyperoodon ampullatus
GGTGGCTGTGTCTTTTTGATTTTCAGTTTTCCCAAGGTATATTCCCTAGACTGGAAGTGCCCTTGGCTCTGTAGCTCTGTTGTTTACTTGTTTTAGGGAACACAATGCACTCCTCCAGAGAGGCAGTTGGCAATTTACATCCCGCCCATCAGCATAACAAGGCTCCCTGTTCTCCAGGGCCTGTCTTGCCTTTCTGGTTTTTACACATTTTGTGGATGTCCCTTTTGACCGGTGGGAAGTGATACTTCTTTGTAGTGCAGATTTGCATTGCCCGCTTGCTTGCTTGGCCAAAAAAGGGCGTATGCGTTTCTCCTGAATATATTCAGGAGAAAACGCATACGCCCTTTTTGGCCAAGTGCATCATTGTCGAAGTTGTGCCCCTCTTCCTGTGCTTTAAAGGCGATTCCAACGTACCTCTTGAAATCTGTTTCCTGCTATTCTGCCTCGCTTTCAAGTCCGCCTCGTTGCCTTCCCTCAACAGATTTTTGGACGATAGTTGTCCTTTATTACTCGAGCCAGTTTGTGAATTGATGTGCCCCTGAGCTCCATTTTTTCAACTCGTTTTTGGTGAGCTGACCGCAAGTCCAAAATTTTGGGTTCAGGATCTATACTGATTCCCGGTGGGTGGCTGAGACTTTGGTTAATTCTTCTTCACTGCCGGGAATTACAAGTGATATGTGCCGGTCCAAATGCCTAACAGCTACTCTCTCATTGGTTCTCCCTCTTCCCTTTCATCCTCTGCCAAATTGAGCAACCTGTGCGAACCAGGAGGTTAAAGGGGCTGTCTCTCCAAGTTGTGAGAGGTTGATAATAAAGCAGATGGAAAGAGTCAAACCGGAGCACCAGGAGAGGGACTATTCGTTGAGTTTTAGAAACCTTTCGTATTCACAGTGTGTCCGTTCTCTAGGATTCCCGTACATGTTATATCTGTAGTAATATTCCCTTCAACCTGGAGAGTTGGGACCCATGGAATGTGTGCCATGCATTATTGCTTTAAAGGGTCTGCATTTGCTCACCCAATCTCACCAATCCTCTCAGTCCCAAGTGTCCAGCCTTATGCCACATCCAGCTGTCATTGTAGATAGGGTCATTTCAGGTTTCATCAGAGACCCTGAAGGAATTGTAAAGAATTTCCCAGTTTTTTTGTTTTATTTTTGAAATTTCTTTTTATAGTGGTTTGAGCTGATTCTCCGCTGCCATATTTATCCCAGTCTAGACACACTTGATTCCCTTACGGAGACATATCAATACATAGGTTTTAAGATTCTTACTAGTCAGATATATTCCTCTGCGGGAAATATGGGGTTTTGAGTCCCTTTCACTGAGGAAGGTGTAGGTCTTGTCTATTCCATAGTTGGTTTTTGGAACGGTACCTGTGCTTATATCAAGCTCTGGTTTTATGCATCACCCCACCTCTCCTTCCCCCTTAAGCAGGCATAAGAGTGTTTTCTAAATGTGAGACACTGTTCTCTTTCACTAACTCAGTTCAAGGTGTAGCCATGTTTACAGGATCTTCATAAGTGATATCTTATGATAAGTTTCTTTTTCTGTGTGACTTATTTCACTTAGAATCATCGTACCTGAATCCACCCATTTTGCTGCTACTGGTCTTATGACATTGATTTCATGGCTGAGGGATATTCCATCGTACGTAAGTACCACAATTTTTTGAACCATTTTTATATTTCCTGGGATATTTAAGGTGTACCCAAGTTGAGGTCCTTGTAAGCAGTGCAGCCCTAAATTTTGGGGTGGCTGTGTCTTTTTGATTTTCAGTTTTCCCAAGGTATATTCCCTAGACTGGAAGTGCCCTTGGCTCTGTAGCTCTGTTGTTTACTTGTTTTAGGGAACACAATGCACTCCTCCAGAGAGGCAGTTGGCAATTTACATCCCGCCCATCAACATAACAAGGCTCCCTGTTCTCCAGGGCCTGTCTTGCCTTTCTGGTTTTTACACATTTTGTGGATGTCCCTTTTGACCGGTGGGAAGTGATACTTCTTTGTAGTGCAGATTTGCATTGCCCCGCTTGCTTGCTTGGCCAAAAAGGGCGTATGCGTTTTCTCCTGAATATATTCAGGAGGAAAACGCATACGCCCTTTTTGGCCAAGTGCATAATTGTCGAAGTTGTGCCCCTCTTCCTGTGCTTTAAAGGCGATTCCAACGTACCTCTTGAAATCTGTTTCCTGCTATTCTGCCTCGCTTTCAAGTCGCCTCGTTGCCTTCCCTCAACAGATTTTTGGACGATAGTTGTCCTTTATTACTCGGCCAGTTTGTGAATTGCTGTGCCCACTGAGCTCCATTTTTCAACTCGTTTTTGGTGAGCTGACCGCAAGTCCAAAATTTTGTTTCAGGATCTATACTGATTCCCGGTGGGTGGCTGAGACTTTGGTTAATTCTTCTTCCTGCCGGGAAATTACAGTGATATGTGCCCGTCCAAATGCCTAACAGCTACTCTCTCATTGGTTCTCCCTCTTCCCTTTCATCCTCTGCCAAATTGGCAACCTGTGCGAACCAGGAGGTTAAAGGGGCTGTCTCTCCAAGTTGGGAGGTTGATAATAAAGCAGATGGAAAGTCAAACCGGAGCACCAGGAGAGGGACTATTCGTTGAGTTTTAGAAACCTTTCGTATTCACAGTGTGTCCGTTCTCTAGGATTCCCGTACATGTTATATCTGTAGTAATATTCCCTTCAACCTGGAGAGTTGGGACCCATGGAATGTGTGCCATGCATTATTGCTTTAAAGGGTCTGCATTTGCTCACCCAATCTCACCAATCCTCTCAGTCCCAAGTGTCCAGCCTTATGCCACATCCAGCTGTCATTGTAGATAGGGTCATTCCAGGTTTCATCAGAGACCCTGAAGGAATTGTAAAGAATTTCCCAGTTTTTTTGTTTTATTTTTGAAATTCCTTTTTATAGTGGGTTTGAGCTGATTCTCGCTGCCATATTTATCCCAGTCTAGACACACTTGATTCCCTTACGGAGACATATCAATACATAGGTTTTAAGATTCTTACTAGTCAGATATATTCCTCTGCGGGAAATATGGGGTTTTGAGTCCCTTTCACTGAGGAAGGTGTAGGTCTTGTCTATTCCATAGTTGGTTTTTGGAACGGTACCTGTGCTTATATCAAACTCTGGTTTTATGCATCACCCACCTCTCCTTCCCCCTTAAGCAGGCATAAGAGTGTTTTCTAAATGTGAGACACTGTTCTCTTTCCTAACTCAGTTCAAGTGTAGCCATGTTTACAGGATCTTCATAAGTGATATCTTATGATAAGTTTCTTTTTCTGTGTGACTTATTTCACTTAGAATCATCGTACCTGAATCCACCCATTTTGCTGCTACTGGTCTTATGACATTGATTTCATGGCTGAGGGATATTCCATCGTACGTAAGTACCACAATTTTTTGGACCAATTTTATATTTCCTGGGATATTTAAGGTGTACCCAAGTTGAGGTCCTTGTAAGCAGTGCAGCCCTAATTTTGGGGTGGCTGTGTCTTTTTGATTTTCAGTTTTCCCAAGGTATATTCCCTAGACTGGAAGTGCCCTTGGCTCTGTAGCTCTGTTGTTTACTTGTTTTAGGGAACACAATGCACTCCTCCAGAGAGGCAGTTGGCAATTTACATCCCGCCCATCAGCATAACAAGACTCCCTGTTCTCCAGGGCCTGTCTTGCCTTTCTGGTTTTTACACATTTTGTGGATGTCCCTTTTGACCGGTGGGAAGTGATACTTCTTTGTAGTGCAGATTTGCATTGCCCGCTTGCTTGCTTGGCCAAAAAGGGCGTATGCGTTTTCTCCTGAATATATTCAGGAGAAAACGCATACGCCCTTTTTTGGCCAAGTGCATAATTGTCGAAGTTGTGCCCCTCTTCCTGTGCTTTAAAGGCGATTCCAACGTACCTCTTGAAATCTGTTTCCTGCTATTCTGCCTCGCTTTCAAGTCCGCCTCGTTGCCTTCCCTCAACAGATTTTTGGACGATAGTTGTCCTTTATTACTCGGCCAGTTTGTGAATTGCTGTGCCCCTGAGCTCCATTTTTCAACTCGTTTTTGGTGAGCTGACCGCAAGTCCAAAATTTTGGTTCAGGATCTATACTGATTCCCGGTGGGTGGCTGAGACTTTGGTTAATTCTTCTTCCTGCCGGGAAATTACAGTGATATGTGCCCGTCCAAATGCCTAACAGCTACTCTTTCATTGGTTCTCCCTCTTCCCTTTCATCCTCTGGCCAAATGGCAACCTGTGCGAACCAGGAGGTTAAAGGGGCTGTCTCTCCAAGTTGGGAGGTTGATAATAAAGCAGATGGAAAGTCAAACCGGAGCACCAGGAGAGGGACTATTCGTTGAGTTTTAGAAACCTTTCGTATTCACAGTGTGTCCGTTCTCTAGGATTCCCGTACATGTTATATCTGTAGTAATATTCCCTTCAACCTGGAGAGTTGGGACCCATGGAATGTGTGCCATGAATTATTGCTTTAAAGGGTCTGCATTTGCTCACCCAATCTCACCAATCCTCTCAGTCCCAAGTGTCCAGCCTTATGCCACATCCAGCTGTCATTGTAGATAGGGTCATTTCAGGTTTCATCAGAGACCCTGAAGGAATTGTAAAGAATTTCCCAGTTTTTTTGTTTTATTTTTGAAATTCCTTTTTATAGTGGGTTTGAGCTGATTCTCGCTGCCATATTTATCCCAGTCTAGACACACTTGATTCCCTTATGGAGACATATCAATACATAGGTTTTAAGATTCTTACTAGTCAGATATATTCCTCTGCGGGAAATATGGGGTTTTGAGTCCCTTTCACTGAGGAAGGTGTAGGTCTTGTCTATTCCATAGTTGGTTTTTGGAACGGTACCTGTGCTTATATCAAACTCTGGTTTTATGCATCACCCCACCTCTCCTTCCCCCTTAAGCAGGCATAAGAGTGTTTTCTAAATGTGAGACACTGTTCTCTTTCCTAACTCAGTTCAAGTGTAGCCATGTTTACAGGATCTTCATAAGTGATATCTTATGATAAGTTTCTTTTTCTGTGTGACTTATTTCACTTAGAATCATCGTACCTGAATCCACCCATTTTGCTGCTACTGGTCTTATGACATTGATTTCATGGCTGAGGATATTCCATCGTACGTAAGTACCACAATTTTTTGAACCATTTTTATATTTCCTGGGATATTTAAGGTGTACCCAAGTTGAGGTCCTTGTAAGCAGTGCAGCCCTAAATTTTGGGGTGGCTGTGTCTTTTTGATTTTCAGTTTTCCCAAGGTATATTCCCTAGACTGGAAGTGCCCTTGGCTCTGTAGCTCTGTTGTTTACTTGTTTTAGGGAACACAATGCACTCCTCCAGAGAGGCAGTTGGCAATTTACATCCCGCCCATCAGCATAACAAGGCTCCCTGTTCTCCAGGGCCTGTCTTGCCTTTCTGGTTTTTACACATTTTGTGGATGTCCCTTTTGACCGGTGGGAAGTGATACTTCTTTGTAGTGCAGATTTGCATTGCCCGCTTGCTTGCTTGGCCAAAAAGGGCGTATGCGTTTCTCCTGAATATATTCAGGAGAAAACGCATACGCCCTTTTTGGCCAAGTGCATCATTGTCGAAGTTGTGCCCCTCTTCCTGTGCTTTAAAGGCGATTCCAACGTACCTCTTGAAATCTGTTTCCTGCTATTCTGCCTCGCTTTCAAGTCCGCCTCGTTGCCTTCCCTCAACAGATTTTTGGACGATAGTTGTCCTTTATTACTCGGCCAGTTTGTGAATTGATGTGCCCCTGAGCTCCATTTTTCAACTCGTTTTTGGTGAGCTGACCGCAAGTCCAAAATTTTGGTTCAGGATCTATACTGATTCCCGGTGGGTGGCTGAGACTTTGGTTAATTCTTCTTCCTGCCGGGAAATTACAGTGATATGTGCCCGTCCAAATGCCTAACAGCTACTCTCTCATTGGTTCTCCCTCTTCCCTTTCATCCTCTGCCAAATTGGCAACCTGTGCGAACCAGGAGGTTAAAGGGGCTGTCTCTCCAAGTTGGGAGGTTGATAATAAAGCAGATGGAAAGTCAAACCGGAGCACCAGGAGAGGGACTATTCGTTGAGTTTTAGAAACCTTTCGTATTCACAGTGTGTCCGTTCTCTAGGATTCCCGTACATGTTATATCTGTAGTAATATTCCCTTCAACCTGGAGAGTTGGGACCCATGGAATGTGTGCCATGCATTATTGCTTTAAAGGGTCTGCATTTGCTCACCCAATCTCACCAATCCTCTCAGTCCCAAGTGTCCAGCCTTATGCCACATCCAGCTGTCATTGTAGATAGGGTCATTTCAGGTTTCATCAGAGACCCTGAAGGAATTGTAAAGAATTTCCCAGTTTTTTTGTTTTATTTTTGAAATTTCTTTTTTATAGTGGGTTTGAGCTGATTCTCGCTGCCATATTTATCCCAGTCTAGACACACTTGATTCCCTTACGGAGACATATCAATACATAGGTTTTAAGATTCTTACTAGTCAGATATATTCCTCTGCGGGAAATATGGGTTTTGAGTCCCTTTCGCTGAGGAAGGTGTAGGTCTTGTCTATTCCATAGTTGGTTTTTGGAACGGTACCTGTGCTTATATCAAGCTCTGGTTTTATGCATCACCCCACCTCTCCTTCCCCCTTAAGCAGGCATAAGAGTGTTTTCTAAATGTGAGACACTGTTCTCTTTCCTAACTCAGTTCAAGTGTAGCCATGTTTACAGGATCTTCATAAGTGATATCTTATGATAAGTTTCTTTTTCTGTGTGACTTATTTCACTTAGAATCATCGTACCTGAATCCACCCATTTTGCTGCTACTGGTCTTATGACATTGATTTCATGGCTGAGGGATATTCCATCGTACGTAAGTACCACAATTTTTTGAACCATTTTTATATTTCCTGGGATATTTAAGGTGTACCCAAGTTGAGGTCCTTGTAAGCAGTGCAGCCCTAAATTTTGGGGTGGCTGTGTCTTTTTGATTTTCAGTTTTCCCAAGGTATATTCCCTAGACTGGAAGTGCCCTTGGCTCTGTAGCTCTGTTGTTTACTTGTTTTAGGGAACACAATGCACTCCTCCAGAGAGGCAGTTGGCAATTTACATCCCGCCCATCAGCATAACAAGACTCCCTGTTCTCCAGGGCCTGTCTTGCCTTTCTGGTTTTTACACATTTTGTGGATGTCCCTTTTGACCGGTGGGAAGTGATACTTCTTTGTAGTGCAGATTTGCATTGCCCGCTTGCTTGCTTGGCCAAAAAGGGCGTATGCGTTTTCTCCTGAATATATTCAGGAGAAAACGCATACGCCCTTTTTGGCCAAGTGCATAATTGTCGAAGTTGTGCCCCTCTTCCTGTGATTTAAAGGCGATTCCAACGTACCTCTTGAAATCTGTTTCCTGCTATTCTGCCTCGCTTTCAAGTCCGCCTCGTTGCCTTCCCTCAACAGATTTTTGGACGATAGTTGTCCTTTATTACTCGGCCAGTTTGTGAATTGCTGTGCCCCTGAGCTCCATTTTTCAACTCGTTTTTGGTGAGCTGACCGCAAGTCCAAAATTTTGGTTCAGGATCTATACTGATTCCCGGTGGGTGGCTGAGACTTTGGTTAATTCTTCTTCCTGCCGGGAAATTACAGTGATATGTGCCCGTCCAAATGCCTAACAGCTACTCTCTCATTGGTTCTCCCTCTTCCCTTTCATCCTCTGCCAAATTGGCAACCTGTGCGAACCAGGAGGTTAAAGGTGCTGTCTCTCCAAGTTGGGAGGTTGATAATAAAGCAGATGGAAAGTCAAACCGGAGCACCAGGAGAGGGACTATTCGTTGAGTTTTAGAAACCTTTCGTATTCACAGTGTGTCCGTTCTCTAGGATTCCCGTACATGTTATATCTGTAGTAATATTCCCTTCAACCTGGAGAGTTGGGACCCATGGAATGTGTGCCATGCATTATTGCTTTAAAGGGTCTGCATTTGCTCACCCAATCTCACCAATCCTCTCAGTCCCAAGTGTCCAGCCTTATGCCACATCCAGCTGTCATTGTAGATAGGGTCATTTCAGGTTTCATAAGAGACCCTGAAGGAATTGTAAAGAATTTCCCAGTTTTTTTGTTTTATTTTTGAAATTCCTTTTTATAGTGGGTTTGAGCTGATTCTCGCTGCCATATTTATCCCAGTCTAGACACACTTGATTCCCTTACGGAGACATATCAATACATAGGTTTTAAGATTCTTACTAGTCAGATATATTCCTCTGCGGGAAATATGGGGTTTTGAGTCCCTTTCACTGAGGAAGGTGTAGGTCTTGTCTATTCCATAGTTGGTTTTTGGAACGGTACCTGTGCTTATATCAAACTCTGGTTTTATGCATCACCCCACCTCTCCTTCCCCCTTAAGCAGGCATAAGAGTGTTTTCTAAATGTGAGACACTGTTCTCTTTCCTAACTCAGTTCAAGTGTAGCCATGTTTACAGGATCTTCATAAGTGATATCTTATGATAAGTTTCTTTTTCTGTGTGACTTATTTCACTTAGAATCATCGTACCTGAATCCACCCATTTTGCTGCTACTGGTCTTATGACATTGATTTCATGGCTGAGGGATATTCCATCGTACGTAAGTACCACAATTTTTTGGACCAATTTTATATTTCCTGGGATATTTAAGGTGTACCCAAGTTGAGGTCCTTGTAAGCAGTGCAGCCCTAAATTTTGGGGTGGCTCTGTCTTATTGATTTTCAGTTTTTCCCAGGTATATTCCCTAGACTGGAAGTGCCCTTGGCTCTGTAGCTCTGTTGTTTACTTGTTTTAGGGAACACAATGCACTCCTCCAGAGAGGCAGTTGGCAATTTACATCCCGCCCATCAGCATAACAAGGCTCCCTGTTCTCCAGGGCCTGTCTTGCCTTTCTGGTTTTTACACATTTTGTGGATGTCCCTTTTGACCGGTGGGAAGTGATACTTCTTTGTAGTGCAGATTTGCATTGCCCGCTTGCTTGCTTGGCCAAAAAGGGCGTATGCGTTTTCTCCTGAATATATTCAGGAGAAAACGCATACGCCCTTTTTGGCCAAGTGCATCATTGTCGAAGTTGTGCCCCTCTTCCTGTGCTTTAAAGGCGATTCCAACATACCTCTTGAAATCTGTTTCCTGCTATTCTGCCTCGCTTTCAAGTCCGCCTCGTTGCCTTCCCTCAACAGATTTTTGGACGATAGTTGTTCTTTATTACTCGGCCAGTTTGTGAATTGCTGTGCCCCTGAGCTCCATTTTTCAACTCGTTTTTGGTGAGCTGACCGCAAGTCCAAAATTTTGGTTCAGGATCTATACTGATTCCCGGTGGGTGGCTGAGACTTTGGTTAATTCTTCTTCCTGCCGGGAAATTACAGTGATATGTGCCCGTCCAAATGCCTAACAGCTACTCTCTCATTGGTTCTCCCTCTTCCCTTTCATCCTCTGCCAAATTGGCAACCTGTGCGAACCAGGAGGTTAAAGGTGCTGTCTCTCCAAGTTGGGAGGTTGATAATAAAGCAGATGGAAAGTCAAACCGGAGCACCAGGAGAGGGACTATTCGTTGAGTTTTAGAAACCTTTCGTATTCACAGTGTGTCCGTTCTCTAGGATTCCCGTACATGTTATATCTGTAGTAATATTCCCTTCAACCTGGAGAGTTGGGACCCATGGAATGTGTGCCATGCATTATTGCTTTAAAGGGTCTGCATTTGCTCACCCAATCTCACCAATCCTCTCAGTCCCAAGTGTCCAGCCTTATGCCACATCCAGCTGTCATTGTAGATAGGGTCATTTCAGGTTTCATAAGAGACCCTGAAGGAATTGTAAAGAATTTCCCAGTTTTTTTGTTTTATTTTTGAAATTCCTTTTTATAGTGGGTTTGAGCTGATTCTCGCTGCCATATTTATCCCAGTCTAGACACACTTGATTCCCTTACGGAGACATATCAATACATAGGTTTTAAGATTCTTACTAGTCAGATATATTCCTCTGCGGGAAATATGGGGTTTTGAGTCCCTTTCACTGAGGAAGGTGTAGGTCTTGTCTATTCCATAGTTGGTTTTTGGAACGGTACCTGTGCTTATATCAAACTCTGGTTTTATGCATCACCCCACCTCTCCTTCCCCCTTAAGCAGGCATAAGAGTGTTTTCTAAATGTGAGACACTGTTCTCTTTCCTAACTCAGTTCAAGTGTAGCCATGTTTACAGGATCTTCATAAGTGATATCTTATGATAAGTTTCTTTTTCTGTGTGACTTATTTCACTTAGAATCATCGTACCTGAATCCACCCATTTTGCTGCTACTGGTCTTATGACATTGATTTCATGGCTGAGGGATATTCCATCGTACGTAAGTACCACAATTTTTTGGACCAATTTTATATTTCCTGGGATATTTAAGGTGTACCCAAGTTGAGGTCCTTGTAAGCAGTGCAGCCCTAAATTTTGGGGTGGCTCTGTCTTATTGATTTTCAGTTTTTCCCAGGTATATTCCCTAGACTGGAAGTGCCCTTGGCTCTGTAGCTCTGTTGTTTACTTGTTTTAGGGAACACAATGCACTCCTCCAGAGAGGCAGTTGGCAATTTACATCCCGCCCATCAGCATAACAAGGCTCCCTGTTCTCCAGGGCCTGTCTTGCCTTTCTGGTTTTTACACATTTTGTGGATGTCCCTTTTGACCGGTGGGAAGTGATACTTCTTTGTAGTGCAGATTTGCATTGCCCGCTTGCTTGCTTGGCCAAAAAGGGCGTATGCGTTTTCTCCTGAATATATTCAGGAGAAAACGCATACGCCCTTTTTGGCCAAGTGCATCATTGTCGAAGTTGTGCCCCTCTTCCTGTGCTTTAAAGGCGATTCCAACATACCTCTTGAAATCTGTTTCCTGCTATTCTGCCTCGCTTTCAAGTCCGCCTCGTTGCCTTCCCTCAACAGATTTTTGGACGATAGTTGTTCTTTATTACTCGGCCAGTTTGTGAATTGCTGTGCCCCTGAGCTCCATTTTTCAACTCGTTTTTGGTGAGCTGACCGCAAGTCCAAAATTTTGGTTCAGGATCTATACTGATTCCCGGTGGGTGGCTGAGACTTTGGTTAATTCTTCTTCCTGCCGGGAAATTACAGTGATATGTGCCCGTCCAAATGCCTAACAGCTACTCTTTCATTGGTTCTCCCTCTTCCCTTTCATCCTCTGCCAAATTGGCAACCTGTGCGAACCAGGAGGTTAAAGGGGCTGTCTCTCCAAGTTGGGAGGTTGATAATAAAGCAGATGGAAAGTCAAACCGGAGCACCAGGAGAGGGACTATTCGTTGAGTTTTAGAAACCTTTCGTATTCACAGTGTGTCCGTTCTCTAGGATTCCCGTACATGTTATATCTGTAGTAATATTCCCTTCAACCTGGAGAGTTGGGACCCATGGAATGTGTGCCATGCATTATTGCTTTAAAGGGTCTGCATTTGCTCACCCAATCTCACCAATCCTCTCAGTCCCAAGTGTCCAGCCTTATGCCACATCCAGCTGTCATTGTAGATAGGGTCATTTCAGGTTTCATCAGAGACCCTGAAGGAATTGTAAAGAATTTCCCAGTTTTTTTGTTTTATTTTTGAAATTCCTTTTTATAGTGGGTTTGAGCTGATTCTCGCTGCCATATTTATCCCAGTCTAGACACACTTGATTCCCTTATGGAGACATATCAATACATAGGTTTTAAGATTCTTACTAGTCAGATATATTCCTCTGCGGGAAATATGGGGTTTTGAGTCCCTTTCACTGAGGAAGGTGTAGGTCTTGTCTATTCCATAGTTGGTTTTTGGAACGGTACCTGTGCTTATATCAAGCTCTGGTTTGATGCATCACCCCACCTCTCCTTCCCCCTTAAGCAGGCATAAGAGTGTTTTCTAAATGTGAGACACTGTTCTCTTTCCTAACTCAGTTCAAGTGTAGCCATGTTTACAGGATCTTCATAAGTGATATCTTATGATAAGTTTCTTTTTCTGTGTGACTTATTTCACTTAGAATCATCGTACCTGAATCCACCCATTTTGCTGCTACTGGTCTTATGACATTGATTTCATGGCTGAGGGATATTCCATCGTACGTAAGTACCACAATTTTTTTAACCATTTTTATATTTCCTGGGATATTTAAGGTGTACCCAAGTTGAGGTCCTTGTAAGCAGTGCAGCCCTAAATTTTGGGGTGGCTGTGTCTTTTTGATTTTCAGTTTTCCCAAGGTATATTCCCTAGACTGGAAGTGCCCTTGGCTCTGTAGCTCTGTTGTTTACTTGTTTTAGGGAACACAATGCACTCCTCCAGAGAGGCAGTTGGCAATTTACATCCCGCCCATCAGCATAACAAGGCTCCCTGTTCTCCAGGGCCTGTCTTGCCTTTCTGGTTTTTACACATTTTGTGGATGTCCCTTTTGACCGGTGGGAAGTGATACTTCTTTGTAGTGCAGATTTGCATTGCCCGCTTGCTTGCTTGGCCAAAAAGGGCGTATGCGTTTTCTCCTGAATATATTCAGGAGAAAACGCATACGCCCTTTTTGGCCAAGTGCATCATTGTCGAAGTTGTGCCCCTCTTCCTGTGCTTTAAAGGCGATTCCAACGTACCTCTTGAAATCTGTTTCCTGCTATTCTGCCTCGCTTTCAAGTCCGCCTCGTTGCCTTCCCTCAACAGATTTTTGGACGATAGTTGTCCTTTATTACTCGGCCAGTTTGTGAATTGCTGTGCCCCTGAGCTCCATTTTTCAACTCGTTTTTGGTGAGCTGACCGCAAGTCCAAAATTTTGGTTCAGGACATATGCTGGTTCCCGGTGCAGGGCTGAGACTTTGGTTAATTCTTCTTCCTGCCGGGAAGTTAGAGTGATATGTGCCCGTCCAAATGCCTAACAGCTACTCTCTCATTGGTTCTCCCTCTTCCCTTTCATCCTCTGCCAAATTGGCAACCTGTGCGAACCAGGAGGTTAAAGGGGCTGTCTCTCCAAGTTGGGAGGTTGATAATAAAGCAGATGGAAAGTCAAACCGGAACACCAGGAGAGGGACTATTTGTTGAGTTTTAGAAACCTTTCGTATTCACAGTGTGTCCGTTCTCTAGGATTCCCGTACATGTTATATCTGTAGTAATATTCCCTTCAACCTGGAGAGTTGGGACCCATGGAATGTGTGCCATGCATTATTGCTTTAAAGGGTCTGCATTTGCTCACCCAATCTCACCAATCCTCTCAGTCCCAAGTGTCCAGCCTTATGCCACATCCAGCTGTCATTGTAGATAGGGTCATTTCAGGTTTCATCAGAGACCCTGAAGGAATTGTAAAGAATTTCCCAGTTTTTTTGTTTTATTTTTGAAATTCCTTTTTATAGTGGGTTTGAGCTGATTCTCGCTGCCATATTTATCCCAGTCTAGACACACTTGATTCCCTTACGGAGACATATCAATACATAGGTTTTAAGATTCTTACTAGTCAGATATATTCCTCTGCGGGAAATATGGGGTTTTGAGTCCCTTTCACTGAGGAAGGTGTAGGTCTTGTCTATTCCATAGTTGGTTTTTGGAACGGTACCTGTGCTTATATCAAACTCTGGTTTTATGCATCACCCCACCTCTCCTTCCCCCTTAAGCAGACATAAGAGTGTTTTCTAAATGTGAGACACTGTTCTCTTTCCTAACTCAGTTCAAGTGTAGCCATGTTTACAGGATCTTCATAAGTGATATCTTATGATAAGTTTCTTTTTCTCTGTGACTTATTTCACTTAGAATCATCGTACCTGAATCCACCCATTTTGCTGCTACTGGTCTTATGACATTGATTTCATGGCTGAGGGATATTCCATCGTACGTAAGTACCACAATTTTTTGAACCAATTTTATATTTCCTGGGATATTTAAGGTGTACCCAAGTTGAGGTCATTGTAAGCAGTGCAGCCCTAAATTTTGGGGTGGCTCTGTCTTATTGATTTTCAGTTTTTCCCAGGTATATTCCCTAGAATGGAAGTGCCCTTGGCTCTGTAGCTCTGTTGTTTACTTGTTTTAGGGAACACAATGCACTCCTCCAGAGAGGCAGTTGGCAATTTACATCCCGCCCATCAGCATAACAAGGCTCCCTGTTCTCCAGGGCCTGTCTTGCCTTTCTGGTTTTTACACATTTTGTGGATGTCCCTTTTGACCGGTGGGAAGTGATACTTCTTTGTAGTGCAGATTTGCATTGCCCGCTTGCTTGCTTGGCCAAAAAGGGCGTATGCGTTTTCTCCTGAATATATTCAGGAGAAAACGCATACGCCCTTTTTGGCCAAGTGCATCATTGTCGAAGTTGTGCCCCTCTTCCTGTGCTTTAAAGGCGATTCCAACGTACCTCTGGAAATCTGTTTCCTGCTATTCTGCCTCGCTTTCAAGTCCGCCTCGTTGCCTTCCCTCAACAGATTTTTGGACGATAGTTGTCCTTTATTACTCGGCCAGTTTGTGAATTGCTGTGCCCCTGAGCTCCATTTTTCAACTCGTTTTTGGTGAGCTGACCGCAAGTCCAAAATTTTGGTTCAGGATCTATACTGATTCCCGGTGGGTGGCTGAGACTTTGGTTAATTCTTCTTCCTGCCGGGAAATTACAGTGATATGTGCCCGTCCAAATGCCTAACAGCTACTCTCTCATTGGTTCTCCCTCTTCCCTTTCATCCTCTGCCAAATTGGCAACCTGTGCGAACCAGGAGGTTAAAGGGGCTGTCTCTCCAAGTTGGGAGGTTGATAATAAAGCAGATGGAAAGTCAAACCGGAGCACCAGGAGAGGGACTATTCGTTGAGTTTTAGAAACCTTTCGTATTCACAGTGTGTCCGTTCTCTAGGATTCCCGTACATGTTATATCTGTAGTAATATTCCCTTCAACCTGGAGAGTTGGGACCCATGGAATGTGTGCCATGCATTATTGCTTTAAAGGGTCTGCATTTGCTCACCCAATCTCACCAATCCTCTCAGTCCCAAGTGTCCAGCCTTATGCCACATCCAGCTGTCATTGTAGATAGGGTCATTTCAGGTTTCATCAGAGACCCTGAAGGAATTGTAAAGAATTTCCCAGTTTTTTTGTTTTATTTTTGAAATTTCTTTTTATAGTGGGTTTGAGCTGATTCTCGCTGCCATATTTATCCCAGTCTAGACACACTTGATTCCCTTACGGAGACATATCAATACATAGGTTTTAAGATTCTTACTAGTCAGATATATTCCTCTGCGGGAAATATGGGGTTTTGAGTCCCTTTCACTGAGGAAGGTGTAGGTCTTGTCTATTCCATAGTTGGTTTTTGGAACGGTACCTGTGCTTATATCAAGCTCTGGTTTTATGCATCACCCCACCTCTCCTTCCCCCTTAAGCAGGCATAAGAGTGTTTTCTAAATGTGAGACACTGTTCTCTTTCCTAACTCAGTTCAAGTGTAGCCATGTTTACAGGATCTTCATAAGTGATATCTTATGATAAGTTTCTTTTTCTGTGTGACTTATTTCACTTAGAATCATCGTACCTGAATCCACCCATTTTGCTGCTACTGGTCTTATGACATTGATTTCATGGCTGAGGGATATTCCATCGTACGTAAGTACCACAATTTTTTGAACCATTTTTATATTTCCTGGGATATTTAAGGTGTACCCAAGTTGAGGTCCTTGTAAGCAGTGCAGCCCTAAATTTTGGGGTGGCTGTGTCTTTTTGATTTTCAGTTTTCCCAAGGTATATTCCCTAGACTGGAAGTGCCCTTGGCTCTGTAGCTCTGTTGTTTACTTGTTTTAGGGAACACAATGCACTCCTCCAGAGAGGCAGTTGGCAATTTACATCCCGCCCATCAGCATAACAAGGCTCCCTGTTCTCCAGGGCCTGTCTTGCCTTTCTGGTTTTTACACATTTTGTGGATGTCCCTTTTGACCGGTGGGAAGTGATACTTCTTTGTAGTGCAGATTTGCATTGCCCGCTTGCTTGCTTGGCCAAAAAGGGCGTATGCGTTTTCTCCTGAATATATTCAGGAGAAAACGCATACGCCCTTTTTGGCCAAGTGCATCATTGTCGAAGTTGTGCCCCTCTTCCTGTGCTTTAAAGGCGATTCCAACGTACCTCTTGAAATCTGTTTCCTGCTATTCTGCCTCGCTTTCAAGTCTGCCTCGTTGCCTTCCCTCAACAGATTTTTGGACGATAGTTGTCCTTTATTACTCGGCCAGTTTGTGAATTGCTGTGCCCCTGAGCTCCATTTTTCAACTCGTTTTTGGTGAGCTGACCGCAAGTCCAAAATTTTGGTTCAGGACATATGCTGGTTCCCGGTGCAGGGCTGAGACTTTGGTTAATTCTTCTTCCTGCTGGGAAATTACAGTGATATGTGCCCGTCCAAATGCCTAACAGCTACTCTCTCATTGGTTCTCCCTCTTCCCTTTCATCCTCTGCCAAATTGGCAACCTGTGCGAACCAGGAGGTTAAAGGGGCTGTCTCTCCAAGTTGGGAGGTTGATAATAAAGCAGATGGAAAGTCAAACCGGAGCACCAGGAGAGGGACTATTCGTTGAGTTTTAGAAACCTTTCGTATTCACAGTGTGTCCGTTCTCTAGGATTCCCGTACATGTTATATCTGTAGTAATATTCCCTTCAACCTGGAGAGTTGGGACCCATGGAATGTGTGCCATGCATTATTGCTTTAAAGGGTCTGCATTTGCTCACCCAATCTCACCAATCCTCTCAGTCCCAAGTGTCCAGCCTTATGCCACATCCAGCTGTCATTGTAGATAGGGTCATTTCAGGTTTCATCAGAGACCCTGAAGGAATTGTAAAGAATTTCCCAGTTTTTTTGTTTTATTTTTGAAATTCCTTTTTATAGTGGGTTTGAGCTGATTCTCGCTGCCATATTTATCCCAGTCTAGACACACTTGATTCCCTTACGGAGACATATCAATACATAGGTTTTAAGATTCTTACTAGTCAGATATATTCCTCTGCGGGAAATATGGGGTTTTGAGTCCCTTTCACTGAGGAAGGTGTAGGTCTTGTCTATTCCATAGTTGGTTTTTGGAACGGTACCTGTGCTTATATCCAACTCTGGTTTTATGCATCACCCCACCTCTCCTTCCCCCTTAAGCAGACATAAGAGTGTTTTCTAAATGTGAGACACTGTTCTCTTTCCTAACTCAGTTCAAGTGTAGCCATGTTTACAGGATCTTCATAAGTGATATCTTATGATAAGTTTCTTTTTCTCTGTGACTTATTTCACTTAGAATCATCGTACCTGAATCCACCCATTTTGCTGCTACTGGTCTTATGACATTGATTTCATGGCTGAGGGATATTCCATCGTACGTAAGTACCACAATTTTTTGAACCAATTTTATATTTCCTGGGATATTTAAGGTGTACCCAAGTTGAGGTCATTGTAAGCAGTGCAGCCCTAAATTTTGGGGTGGCTCTGTCTTATTGATTTTCAGTTTTTCCCAGGTATATTCCCTAGACTGGAAGTGCCCTTGGCTCTGTAGCTCTGTTGTTTACTTGTTTTAGGGAACACAATGCACTCCTCCAGAGAGGCAGTTGGCAATTTACATCCCGCCCATCAGCATAACAAGGCTCCCTGTTCTCCAGGGCCTGTCTTGCCTTTCTGGTTTTTACACATTTTGTGGATGTCCCTTTTGACCGGTGGGAAGTGATACTTCTTTGTAGTGCAGATTTGCATTGCCCGCTTGCTTGCTTGGCCAAAAAGGGCGTATGCGTTTTCTCCTGAATATATTCAGGAGAAAACGCATACGCCCTTTTTGGCCAAGTGCATCATTGTCGAAGTTGTGCCCCTCTTCCTGTGCTTTAAAAGCGATTCCAACGTACCTCTGGAAATCTGTTTCCTGCTATTCTGCCTCGCTTTCAAGTCCGCCTCGTTGCCTTCCCTCAACAGATTTTTGGACGATAGTTGTCCTTTATTACTCGGCCAGTTTGTGAATTGCTGTGCCCCTGAGCTCCATTTTTCAACTCGTTTTTGGTGAGCTGACCGCAAGTCCAAAATTTTGGTTCAGGATCTATACTGATTCCCGGTGGGTGGCTGAGACTTTGGTTAATTCTTCTTCCTGCCGGGAATTTACAGTGATATGTGCCCGTCCAAATGCCTAACAGCTACTCTCTCATTGGTTCTCCCTCTTCCCTTTCATCCTCTGCCAAATTGGCAACCTGTGCGAACCAGGAGCTTAAAGGGGCTGTCTCTCCAAGTTGGGAGGTTGATAGTAAAGCAGGTGGAAAGTCAAACCGGAGCACCAGGAGAGGGACTATTCGTTGAGTTTTAGAAACCTTTCGTATTCACAGTGTGTCCGTTCTCTAGGTTTCCCGTACATGTTATACCTGTAGTAATATTCCCTTCAACCTGGAGAGTCTGGACCCATGGAATGGGTGCCATGCATTAATGCTTTAAAGGTTCTGCATTTGTTCACCCAATCTCACCAATCCTCTCAGTCCAAGTGTCCCGCCTTATGCCACATCCAGCTGTCGTTGTAGATAGGGTCAGTCCAGGTTTCATCAGAGACTCTGAATGAATTGTAAAGAATTTCCCAGTTTTTTGTTTTGTATTTGAAATTCCTTTTTATAGTGGGTTTGAGCTGATTCTCGCTGCCATGTTTATGCCAGTCTAGACACACTTGGTTCCCTTATGGAGACATATCAATACATAGGTTTTAAGATTCTTACTAGTCAGATATATTCCTCTGCGGGAAATATGGGGTTTTGAGTCCCTTTCACTGAGGAAGGTGTAGGTCTTGCCTATTCCATAGTTGGTTTTTGGAACGGTACCTCTGCTTATATCAAACTCTGGTTTTATGCATCACCCCACCTCTCCTTCCCCCTTAAGCAGGCATAAGAGTGTTTTCTAAATGTGAGACACTGTTCTCTTTCCTAACTCAGTTCAAGTGTAGCCATGTTTACAGGATCTTCATAAGTGATATCTTATGATAAGTTGCTTTTTCCCTGTGACTTATTTCACTTAGAATCATCGTACCTGAATCCACCCATTTTGCTGCTACTGGTTTTATGACATTGATTTCATGGCTGAGGGATATTCCATCGTACGTAAGTACCACAATTTTTTAAACCAATTTTATATTTCCTGGGATATTTAAGGTGTACCCAAGTTGAGGTCCTTGTAAGCAGTGCAGCCCTAAATTTTGGGGTGGCTCTGTCTTATTGATTTTCAGTTTTTCCAAGGTATATTCCCTAGACTGGAAGTGCCCTTGGCTCTGTAGCTCTGTTGTTTACTTGTTTTAGGGAACACAATGCACTCCTCCAGAGAGGCAGTTTGCAATTTACATCCCGCCCATCAACATAACAAGGCTCCCTGTTCTCCAGGGCCTGTCTTGCCTTTCTGGTTTTTACACATTTTGTGGATGTCCCTTTTGACCGGTGGGAAGTGATACTTCTTTGTAGTGCAGATTTGCATTGCCCGCTTGCTTGCTTGGCCAAAAAGGCCGTATGCGTTTTCTCCTGAATATATTCAGGAGAAAACACATACGCCATTTTTGGCCAAGTGCATCATTGTCGAAGTTGTGCCCCTCTTCCTGTGCTTTAAAGGCGATTCCAACGTACCTCTTGAAATCTGTTTCCTGCTATTCTGCCTCGCTTTCAAGTCCGCCTCGTTGCCTTCCCTCAACAGATTTTTGGACGATAGTTGTCCATTATTACTCGGCCAGTTTGTGAATTGCTGTGCCCCTGAGCTCCATTTTTCAACTCGTTTTTGGTGAGCTGACCGCAAGTCCAAAATTTTGGTTCAGGATCTATACTGATTCCCGGTGGGTTGCTGAGACTTTGGTTAATTCTTCTTCCTGCCGGGAAATTACAGTGATATGTGCCCGTCCAAATGCCTAACAGCTACTCTCTCATTGGTTCTCCCTCTTCCCTTTCATCCTCTGCCAAATTGGCAACCTGTGCGAACCAGGAGGTTAAAGGGGCTGTCTCTCCAAGTTGGGAGGTTGATAATAAAGCAGATGGAAAATCAAACCGGAGCACCAGGAGAGGGACTATTCGTTGAGTTTTAGAAACCTTTCGTATTCACAGTGTGTCCGTTCTCTAGGATTCCCGTACATGTTATATCTGTAGTAATATTCCCTTCAACCTGGAGAGTTGGGACCCATGGAATGTGTGCCATGCACTATTGCTTTAAAGGGTCTGCATTTGCTCACCCAATCTCACCAATCCTCTCAGTCCCAAGTGTCCAGCCTTATGCCACATCCAGCTGTCATTGTAGATAGGGTCATTTCAGGTTTCATCAGAGACCCTGAAGGAATTGTAAAGAATTTCCCAGTTTTTTTGTTTTATTTTTGAAATTCCTTTTTATAGTGGGTTTGAGCTGATTCTCGCTGCCATATTTATCCCAGTCTAGACACACTTGATTCCCTTACGGAGACATATCAATACATAGGTTTTAAGATTCTTACTAGTCAGATATATTCCTCTGCGGGAAATATGGGGTTTTGAGTCCCTTTCACTGAGGAAGGTGTAGGTCTTGTCTATTCCATAGTTGGTTTTTGGAACGGTACCTGTGCTTATATCAAACTCTGGTTTTATGCATCACCCCACCTCTCCTTCCCCCTTAAGCAGGCATAAGAGTGTTTTCTAAATGTGAGACACTGTTCTCTTTCCTAACTCAGTTCAAGTGTAGCCATGTTTACAGGATCTTCATAAGTGATATCTTATGATAAGTTTCTTTTTCTGTGTGACTTATTTCACTTAGAATCATCGTACCTGAATCCACCCATTTTGCTGCTACTGGTCTTATGACATTGATTTCATGGCTGAGGGATATTCCATCGTACGTAAGTACCACAATTTTTTGGACCAATTTTATATTTCCTGGGATATTTAAGGTGTACCCAAGTTGAGGTCCTTGTAAGCAGTGCAGCCCTAAATTTTGGGGTGGCTCTGTCTTATTGATTTTCAGTTTTTCCCAGGTATATTCCCTAGACTGGAAGTGCCCTTGGCTCTGTAGCTCTGTTGTTTACTTGTTTTAGGGAACACAATGCACTCCTCCAGAGAGGCAGTTGGCAATTTACATCCCGCCCATCAGCATAACAAGGCTCCCTGTTCTCCAGGGCCTGTCTTGCCTTTCTGGTTTTTACACATTTTGTGGATGTCCCTTTTGACCGGTGGGAAGTGATACTTCTTTGTAGTGCAGATTTGCATTGCCCGCTTGCTTGCTTGGCCAAAAAGGGCGTATGCGTTTTCTCCTGAATATATTCAGGAGAAAACGCATACGCCCTTTTTGGCCAAGTGCATCATTGTCGAAGTTGTGCCCCTCTTCCTGTGCTTTAAAGGCGATTCCAACATACCTCTTGAAATCTGTTTCCTGCTATTCTGCCTCGCTTTCAAGTCCGCCTCGTTGCCTTCCCTCAACAGATTTTTGGACGATAGTTGTTCTTTATTACTCGGCCAGTTTGTGAATTGCTGTGCCCCTGAGCTCCATTTTTCAACTCGTTTTTGGTGAGCTGACCGCAAGTCCAAAATTTTGGTTCAGGATCTATACTGATTCCCGGTGGGTGGCTGAGACTTTGGTTAATTCTTCTTCCTGCCGGGAAATTACAGTGATATGTGCCCGTCCAAATGCCTAACAGCTACTCTTTCATTGGTTCTCCCTCTTCCCTTTCATCCTCTGCCAAATTGGCAACCTGTGCGAACCAGGAGGTTAAAGGGGCTGTCTCTCCAAGTTGGGAGGTTGATAATAAAGCAGATGGAAAGTCAAACCGGAGCACCAGGAGAGGGACTATTCGTTGAGTTTTAGAAACCTTTCGTATTCACAGTGTGTCCGTTCTCTAGGATTCCCGTACATGTTATATCTGTAGTAATATTCCCTTCAACCTGGAGAGTTGGGACCCATGGAATGTGTGCCATGCATTATTGCTTTAAAGGGTCTGCATTTGCTCACCCAATCTCACCAATCCTCTCAGTCCCAAGTGTCCAGCCTTATGCCACATCCAGCTGTCATTGTAGATAGGGTCATTTCAGGTTTCATCAGAGACCCTGAAGGAATTGTAAAGAATTTCCCAGTTTTTTTGTTTTATTTTTGAAATTCCTTTTTATAGTGGGTTTGAGCTGATTCTCGCTGCCATATTTATCCCAGTCTAGACACACTTGATTCCCTTATGGAGACATATCAATACATAGGTTTTAAGATTCTTACTAGTCAGATATATTCCTCTGCGGGAAATATGGGGTTTTGAGTCCCTTTCACTGAGGAAGTTGTAGGTCTTGTCTATTCCATAGTTGGTTTTTGGAACGGTACCTGTGCTTATATCAAGCTCTGGTTTGATGCATCACCCCACCTCTCCTTCCCCCTTAAGCAGGCATAAGAGTGTTTTCTAAATGTGAGACACTGTTCTCTTTCCTAACTCAGTTCAAGTGTAGCCATGTTTACAGGATCTTCATAAGTGATATCTTATGATAAGTTTCTTTTTCTGTGTGACTTATTTCACTTAGAATCATCGTACCTGAATCCACCCATTTTGCTGCTACTGGTCTTATGACATTGATTTCATGGCTGAGGGATATTCCATCGTACGTAAGTACCACAATTTTTTTAACCATTTTTATATTTCCTGGGATATTTAAGGTGTACCCAAGTTGAGGTCCTTGTAAGCAGTGCAGCCCTAAATTTTGGGGTGGCTGTGTCTTTTTGATTTTCAGTTTTCCCAAGGTATATTCCCTAGACTGGAAGTGCCCTTGGCTCTGTAGCTCTGTTGTTTACTTGTTTTAGGGAACACAATGCACTCCTCCAGAGAGGCAGTTGGCAATTTACATCCCGCCCATCAGCATAACAAGGCTCCCTGTTCTCCAGGGCCTGTCTTGCCTTTCTGGTTTTTACACATTTTGTGGATATCCCTTTTGACCGGTGGGAAGTGATACTTCTTTGTAGTGCAGATTTGCATTGCCCGCTTGCTTGCTTGGCCAAAAAGGGCGTATGCGTTTTCTCCTGAATATATTCAGGAGAAAACGCATACGCCCTTTTTGGCCAAGTGCATCATTGTCGAAGTTGTGCCCCTCTTCCTGTGCTTTAAAGGCGATTCCAACGTACCTCTTGAAATCTGTTTCCTGCTATTCTGCCAGGCTTTCAAGTCCGCCTCGTTGCCTTCCCTCAACAGATTTTTGGACGATAGTTGTCCTTTATTACTCGGCCAGTTTGTGAATTGCTGTGCCCCTGAGCTCCATTTTTCAACTCGTTTTTGGTGAGCTGACCGCAAGTCCAAAATTTTGGTTCAGGACATATGCTGGTTCCCGGTGCAGGGCTGAGACTTTGGTTAATTCTTCTTCCTGCCGGGAAGTTAGAGTGATATGTGCCCGTCCAAATGCCTAACAGCTACTCTCTCATTGGTTCTCCCTCTTCCCTTTCATCCTCTGCCAAATTGGCAACCTGTGCGAACCAGGAGGTTAAAGGGGCTGTCTCTCCAATTTGGGAGGTTGATAATAAAGCAGATGGAAAGTCAAACCGGAGCCCCAGGAGAGGGACTATTTGTTGAGTTTTAGAAACCTTTCGTATTCACAGTGTGTCCGTTCTCTAGGATTCCCGTACATGTTATATCTGTAGTAATATTCCCTTCAACCTGGAGAGTTGGGACCCATGGAATGTGTGCCATGCATTATTGCTTTAAAGGGTCTGCATTTGCTCACCCAATCTCACCAATCCTCTCAGTCCCAAGTGTCCAGCCTTATGCCACATCCAGCTGTCATTGTAGATAGGGTCATTTCAGGTTTCATCAGAGACCCTGAAGGAATTGTAAAGAATTTCCCAGTTTTTTTGTTTTATTTTTGAAATTCCTTTTTATAGTGGGTTTGAGCTGATTCTCGCTGCCATATTTATCCCAGTCTAGACACACTTGATTCCCTTACGGAGACATATCAATACATAGGTTTTAAGATTCTTACTAGTCAGATATATTCCTCTGCGGGAAATATGGGGTTTTGAGTCCCTTTCACTGAGGAAGGTGTAGGTCTTGTCTATTCCATAGTTGGTTTTTGGAACGGTACCTGTGCTTATATCAAACTCTGGTTTTATGCATCACCCCACCTCTCCTTCCCCCTTAAGCAGACATAAGAGTGTTTTCTAAATGTGAGACACTGTTCTCTTTCCTAACTCAGTTCAAGTGTAGCCATGTTTACAGGATCTTCATAAGTGATATCTTATGATAAGTTTCTTTTTCTCTGTGACTTATTTCACTTAGAATCATCGTACCTGAATCCACCCATTTTGCTGCTACTGGTCTTATGACATTGATTTCATGGCTGAGGGATATTCCATCGTACGTAAGTACCACAATTTTTTGAACCAATTTTATATTTCCTGGGATATTTAAGGTGTACCCAAGTTGAGGTCATTGTAAGCAGTGCAGCCCTAAATTTTGGGGTGGCTCTGTCTTATTGATTTTCAGTTTTTCCCAGGTATATTCCCTAGACTGGAAGTGCCCTTGGCTCTGTAGCTCTGTTGTTTACTTGTTTTAGGGAACACAATGCACTCCTCCAGAGAGGCAGTTGGCAATTTACATCCCGCCCATCAGCATAACAAGGCTCCCTGTTCTCCAGGGCCTGTCTTGCCTTTCTGGTTTTTACACATTTTGTGGATGTCCCTTTTGACCGGTGGGAAGTGATACTTCTTTGTAGTGCAGATTTGCATTGCCCGCTTGCTTGCTTGGCCAAAAAGGGCGTATGCGTTTTCTCCTGAATATATTCAGGAGAAAACGCATACGCCCTTTTTGGCCAAGTGCATCATTGTCGAAGTTGTGCCCCTCTTCCTGTGCTTTAAAGGCGATTCCAACGTACCTCTGGAAATCTGTTTCCTGCTATTCTGCCTCGCTTTCAAGTCCGCCTCGTTGCCTTCCCTCAACAGATTTTTGGACGATAGTTGTCCTTTATTACTCGGCCAGTTTGTGAATTGCTGTGCCCCTGAGCTCCATTTTTCAACTCGTTTTTGGTGAGCTGACCGCAAGTCCAAAATTTTGGTTCAGGATCTATACTGATTCCCGGTGGGTGGCTGAGACTTTGGTTAATTCTTCTTCCTGCCGGGAAATTACAGTGATATGTGCCCGTCCAAATGCCTAACAGCTACTCTCTCATTGGTTCTCCCTCTTCCCTTTCATCCTCTGCCAAATTGGCAACCTGTGCGAACCAGGAGGTTAAAGGGGCTGTCTCTCCAAGTTGGGAGGTTGATAATAAAGCAGATGGAAAGTCAAACCGGAGCACCAGGAGAGGGACTATTCGTTGAGTTTTAGAAACCTTTCGTATTCACAGTGTGTCCGTTCTCTAGGATTCCCGTACATGTTATATCTGTAGTAATATTCCCTTCAACCTGGAGAGTTGGGACCCATGGAATGTGTGCCATGCATTATTGCTTTAAAGGGTCTGCATTTGCTCACCCAATCTCACCAATCCTCTCAGTCCCAAGTGTCCAGCCTTATGCCACATCCAGCTGTCATTGTAGATAGGGTCATTTCAGGTTTCATCAGAGACCCTGAAGGAATTGTAAAGAATTTCCCAGTTTTTTTGTTTTATTTTTGAAATTTCTTTTTATAGTGGGTTTGAGCTGATTCTCGCTGCCATATTTATCCCAGTCTAGACACACTTGATTCCCTTACGGAGACATATCAATACATAGGTTTTAAGATTCTTACTAGTCAGATATATTCCTCTGCGGGAAATATGGGGTTTTGAGTCCCTTTCACTGAGGAAGGTGTAGGTCTTGTCTATTCCATAGTTGGTTTTTGGAACGGTACCTGTGCTTATATCAAGCTCTGGTTTTATGCATCACCCCACCTCTCCTTCCCCCTTAAGCAGGCATAAGAGTGTTTTCTAAATGTGAGACACTGTTCTCTTTCCTAACTCAGTTCAAGTGTAGCCATGTTTACAGGATCTTCATAAGTGATATCTTATGATAAGTTTCTTTTTCTGTGTGACTTATTTCACTTAGAATCATCGTACCTGAATCCACCCATTTTGCTGCTACTGGTCTTATGACATTGATTTCATGGCTGAGGGATATTCCATCGTACGTAAGTACCACAATTTTTTGAACCATTTTTATATTTCCTGGGATATTTAAGGTGTACCCAAGTTGAGGTCCTTGTAAGCAGTGCAGCCCTAAATTTTGGGGTGGCTGTGTCTTTTTGATTTTCAGTTTTCCCAAGGTATATTCCCTAGACTGGAAGTGCCCTTGGCTCTGTAGCTCTGTTGTTTACTTGTTTTAGGGAACACAATGCACTCCTCCAGAGAGGCAGTTGGCAATTTACATCCCGCCCATCAGCATAACAAGGCTCCCTGTTCTCCAGGGCCTGTCTTGCCTTTCTGGTTTTTACACATTTTGTGGATGTCCCTTTTGACCGGTGGGAAGTGATACTTCTTTGTAGTGCAGATTTGCATTGCCCGCTTGCTTGCTTGGCCAAAAAGGGCGTATGCGTTTTCTCCTGAATATATTCAGGAGAAAACGCATACGCCCTTTTTGGCCAAGTGCATCATTGTCGAAGTTGTGCCCCTCTTCCTGTGCTTTAAAGGCGATTCCAACGTACCTCTTGAAATCTGTTTCCTGCTATTCTGCCTCGCTTTCAAGTCCGCCTCGTTGCCTTCCCTCAACAGATTTTTGGACGATAGTTGTCCTTTATTACTCGGCCAGTTTGTGAATTGCTGTGCCCCTGAGCTCCATTTTTCAACTCGTTTTTGGTGAGCTGACCGCAAGTCCAAAATTTTGGTTCAGGACATATGCTGGTTCCCGGTGCAGGGCTGAGACTTTGGTTAATTCTTCTTCCTGCCGGGAAGTTAGAGTGATATGTGCCCGTCCAAATGCCTAACAGCTACTCTCTCATTGGTTCTCCCTCTTCCCTTTCATCCTCTGCCAAATTGGCAACCTGTGCGAACCAGGAGGTTAAAGGGGCTGTCTCTCCAAGTTGGGAGGTTGATAATAAAGCAGATGGAAAGTCAAACCGGAGCACCAGGAGAGGGACTATTCGTTGAGTTTTAGAAACCTTTCGTATTCACAGTGTGTCCGTTCTCTAGGATTCCCGTACATGTTATATCTGTAGTAATATTCCCTTCAACCTGGAGAGTTGGGACCCATGGAATGTGTGCCATGCATTATTGCTTTAAAGGGTCTGCATTTGCTCACCCAATCTCACCAATCCTCTCAGTCCCAAGTGTCCAGCCTTATGCCACATCC